>NC_091957.1:14676862-14695685 GCF_031021105.1 Erythrolamprus reginae
CCAGGGATGAAAGGGGCCTGTTCCTCTTTGCCATACCTGCAGGGTCTACACCTGGGCGTCTCCCAAACATTGGTCAATTTCTTGTGGCTTCTTTTGAAAGCCAGACTGTTTCGAATCCTTTTTGTTATTATTTTTATTATTTATTGGATCTGTATGCCGCCCCTCTCCGCAGACACGGGGCGGCTAACAGCAGTAATAAAACAGCATATAACAATAATCCAATACTAAAAACAGTTAAAAACCCATTATTATTTTTTTTAAAAACCAATCATACATACAGACATACCATGCATAAAATTGTAAAGCCCTAGGGGGGAAAGCGTATCTCAATTCCCCCATGCCTGGCGGCAGAGGTGGGTTTTAAGCAGCTTACGAAAGGCAAGGAGGGTGGGGGCAATTCTAATCTCTGGGAGGGAGTTGGTTCCAGAGGGCCGGGGCCACCACAGAGAAGGCTCTTCCCCTGGGCCCCGCCAAGCGACCTTGTTTAGTTGACGGGACCTGGAGAAGACCCACTCTGTGGGACCTAACTGGTCGCTGGGATTCGTGCAGCAGAAGGCGGTCCCTGAGGTAATCTTGTCCGATGCCATGAAGGGCTTTATAGGTCATAACCAACACTTTGAATTGTGACCGGAAACTGATCGGCAACCAATGCAGACTGCGGAGTGTTGGTGTAACATGGGCATATTTGGGAAAGCCCATAATTGCTCTCGCAGCTGCATTCTGCATGATCTGAAGTTTCCAAACACTTTTCAAAGGTAGCCCCATGTAGAGAGCGTTTTATATTTTGTTTGTATCTTGTAAGTAAAGCCACCAGTCTATTTTAATTCCCTGTGTTTGCAGTTCCTGACTTGATTTTTAATGTCCTCGTTTGTCTAGCCGCAGTTCATTATAGGTTATTACCTTGTTCAGGTCTATAACATTTGGGTAGACCGTTGCTTCCATAGTTGAAACTCATCTCGGAATTTTTATGTAAAAAGTTCATTTAATTTTCCTCCAGACTTCAAATCTTTCACCTGGTGTCTAGGGAAATATTTGTGTGTTTTATCCTTTCCTTCCCACAGGAATACATGCCAATCCGGTTGTAAATCACGTCCTCTGATTGCTAATATTCTTTTATTTTTTATCAGTACCCATTCTCTAATCCACAGCTGCCCCAGGGGGAGCAACATTAACAATGAGGCTTTTCTAATCGGATTATTACTTTGTGATTAATATGGATATGTTTATTATAATTATTATTGTTGTTGCATCTCTATTTAAAATTAAGTGTGCTGTTCAGATAGATATGGATCTTTTTATGTTTTAATAGCAATAATAATTAATAATAATAATTTATTACATTTGTATGCTGCCCCTCTCCAAAGACTCGGGGCGGCTTTAAAAAGTGTATCAATAAAACATTTTTTTTTAAAAAAAACCTAGGGTAGATCTTCCCATCGTGGGGAAAAGTGCCTCCTATTGTATCGAGGGGGCAGAACCAATAAGGAGCCTCGTGGATAAAATAATTTTAATGAATTTCACTGAATGGCTTTGTTACAATTTTGACCTCGACAATCCCCACTGCCAGGCCTATATTGAATTCAGGGCCAGTTGCAGATTTGCCACAAATCCCCAGATTTTGCTGGACGGCTTAAATCCTCCATCCCAAGGGATGGGGTGGGGGAGAGAAGCATGGGGCTCACCCCATAGGCCACTCCCCTGAACACTTAACACGCTGCCTTCTGCTTAATGCTGTGTTTCCCAATAAAAAGTGTGATTTTAAAGCTTAAAATAGTGGGGTTTAGTCAATGGTTTCACTCCGAAAGCTCGGGAATAGAACAGATATACAGTGTTAATAATAATAATAATAATAATAATAATAATAATAATAATTAATAATAATTTATTATATTTGTATGCCACCCCTCTCCAAAGACTCGGGGCGGCTTTAAAAAGTGTATCAATAAAACATTTTTTTTTTTAAACCTAGGGTAGATCTTCCAGCCGTGGGGAAAAGTGCCTCCTATTGTATCGAGAGGGCAGAACCAATGAGGTTTCACTCCGAAAGCTCGGGAATAGAACAGATATACAGTGTTCCCTCGATTTTCGCGGGTTCGAACTTCGCGAATAGCCTATACCACGGTTTTTCAAAAAAATTAATAAAAAAATACTTTGCGGGTTTTTTCCTATACCATGGTTTTTCCCACCCAATGACGTCATATGTCATCGCCAAACTAATAATTTTTGCAAATAAATAACAACAAAAATAATTATTGTTAATAAATAATTATGTTTATAAATATCAGGATCACTAAGTGTCTTATAGTAATAATGGTGAGTAAATGGTTGCTAAGGGAATGGGAAATGGTAATTTAGGGGTTTAAAGTGTCAAGGGAAGGCTTGTGATACTGTCCATAGCCAAAAATGGTGTATTTACTTCCGCATCTCTACTTCGCAGAAATTCGACTTTCACGGGCGGTCTCGGAACGCATCCCCCGCGGAAATCGAGGGAACACTGTACCTGACATAGACACCATACCATTAGGTCGCATAACTACAAAAGTCAACAGGGCAGTTGACATTTATGTCTTCTATGTAAAATACAAACATCAGTGGTGGGCAGTAGCCAGTGCGCCCAGGTGCGCAGCTCTGGTAAGTCTGGAGCCATGCACGGGTGCAACCGGCGAGATATCGGTAATTTTCGGCATTTTTTTGCTTCTGTGCATGTGCAGAAGCAAAGACATAGGGTGAAATCACCCAAATCTCGTGTGTGCAAGTGAGATTTGGGTGAAAATTGCCACTTTTTTGCTTTCGTGTATGCCCAAGAGCAAAAAACCAGCGGTTTCTGCCCAAATCTCACTCATGCAATGATGCTCGAATGAGATTTCAATTGCTGCGTATGCGCAGCAGCCAAATCTCAAGCTAGCAAACGCACCATGTGCACACATGTGCCAATATTTGAGGGGTTGCCACAGAGAGGAGGGGGGTATCCAAGGCGCTTGAAGGCCAGACAAGGAACAACGGATGGAAACTGAACAAGGAGAGATTCAACCTGGAAATTGTTGTGGTTAGTTCTGGCCCAGCTCCTGCCCCAAGGACTGTGGATGTGGGGGAGACATCCACATGCTGCAGGCCAGTTTTGCCCCCGGTGGAATCTGCTGATGAAGGCTCCTCTGACCAAGAAGACATGAGTGACAGGAAGGAGGAGAGTGTGGCAGACAGCTCAGAAGGAGATCAATTATCTAGCTCCTCCTTGGATTCAGAACAGGAGTTAATGATATAGCCACGCATGCAGAGAGCGATGCATAGGTAACAACAACTGAGAGATTATTATCAAAGAAAATGAGGCCACCTGTGGTTGGGTGGGGCTGTGGTCATTAGTGAAGCTGCTATAAATAGCAGCCTGTAGGTTTGGCCATTGTGGAGGATTATCTGATCCTTGTGTTTCATGACTACTTTACTGACTTTGACTTTTTGTGTGCTGATTTTTCTTCGCTTTGAAACTAAACCAGAGCAAAGTGTGTTTCACTTTGTGAAAGAAGAAGGACTGTGAATTGCCTCACAGCTGCAATCTAAGTATCACAGAACTGATAAGGGACTTGTACAAATTACCAGTTTATTTGGAGACCAGTGCTCTTTGCTATACCAAAAGAGGGCTTGGTTTAAGTGACTTTTCATTATAAAGAACATTGTTTTGAATTTTCAAACGTGTGTGTGTCTGAAATTTGTACCTGTGAATTTTTGGGAAGATTCTACCAGAGAGCCCGACAGAACAGAAATAAAGAGACATTTTCTTACGGTGAAAACAATCAACTCAAGGAACAGAAGTTGCCTTTGGAAGTTGTGGGAGCTCCATCACTGGAGGCTTTCAAGAAGAGACTGGGCTGCCACATGCCAGAAATGGTGTAGCGGGGGTCAGACTAAATGACCTACAAGGTCCCTTCCAACTCTGTTAATCTGACATTCCGCAATCAGCAGTCCATTCAATGCTTTTCAATATGCACACATGCCCTGCATATAAATGCAAGTACAGATTTATGCTTAGACAAGACACTTATTTATGCATCTGTAGTCCACAGGCTGGACTTTCTTCCCCCATCAGAAAGTCCCCACTCCTTTTCATTCATAAATTGTTTTTCTGTCCTCCTTCCTCTCATTCCCATCCATCCATCGTGTCCATTTTTTCAGAGCATTTTATAAAGGTTTCCAAAACTGGAATTCAATCCTTGTGTGATCACTATATCCACTGCAATGTGAAATTCCTAATGTGTGAATTATTGCTTTTCCAAAGCACCCCAGAAGCCCCAAATGGAACCCTCCTAGTTCATTCATAATTCTTCCCCTGCAGGCAAGCGTTTATCTCCTCCTTCACACAACACGATCGCCTGTCGGTTCCCGGCCCTTGCAGCCTCCGTCTTTTCCTTGGTATCACAACAACCGCCTTCTGCTGCACGAATCCCAGCGACCGATTAGGTCCCACAGAGTGGGCCTTCTCTGAGTCCCGTCAACTAAACAATGTCGGTTGGCGGGCCCCAGGGGAAGAGCCTTCTCTGTGGCGGCCCCGACTCTCTGGAACCAGCTCCCCCCAGAGATTAGAACTGCCCCTACCCTCTTTGCCTTTCGCAAACTCCTTAAAACCCACCTTTGTCGTCAGGCATGGGGGAACTGAGATATCTCCCCCGGGCCTATATAATTTATGTATGGTATGTTTGTAGGTATGTCTGCTTAAAAATGGGTTTTTTTTAACTATTTTAAATTTTAAATTGTAAATTATTAGATTTTCTCAGGAATTGTTTTTATTGTATTGTGAGCCGCCCCGAGTCTACGGAGAGGGGCGGCATACAAATCTAATAAATAAATAAATAAATAAATAAATAAATACTGTAGCTGAATTTATTTATGTCGCTCATGAATGCCTGCTAATTATCATTTCCTCCTCTTACACACTGAACTACAATCTCCCCTCCTAGGAGGCCAAAGGCACCACAGGATGTTGGCCTCCACTGTTTCTCTCAGAACACTCAGAATACCTCCGGGAGCATCTTCTGCCGCACGAATCCCAGAGGCCGATAAGGTCCCACAGAGTTGGCCTTCTCCGGGTCCCGTCGACTAAACAATGTCATCTGGTGGGCCCCAGGGGAAGAGCCTTCTCTGTGGCGGCCCCGACCCTCTGGAATCAACTCTGCCGTCAGGTATGGGGGAATTGAAACATCTCCCCCTTTACCCATGTAGTTTTTGTGTATGGTTTTGTGTTTGTTTTTATATATTGGTGCTTCTTTTTTGGATTTTTTAACCTAAAACTGTAATTTAGATTTGCTAAATATTAGATTTGTTACTATATACTGTTTTTTACCATTGTTGTGAGCCGCCCCGAGTCTGCGGAGAGGGGCGGCATATAAATCCAATAAATCTAATCTAATCTAACTCCCCCCAGAAATTAGAACTGCCTTCACCCTCCTTGTCTTTCGTAAATTGCTTAAGACCCACCTATATCGCCAGGCATGGGGGAATTGAGACATCTCCCCCAGGCTTATATAATTTTATGCATAGTATGCTTGTGTTGCATGGTTTTTAAATGTTGGCTTTTTAATGTGTTTCCTTTTAAACATTAGATCTGTCACATTGTACATTGTTTTATTATTGTTGTGAGCCGCCCCGAGTCTGGGGAGAGGGACGGCCTACAAGTCTAATAAATTAAATTAAATTTTAGCAACACGCAGAAGGTGCCGACGAGGCTATGAGCCTTAGTGGCACCCCTGCCATGTGTTTCAAATACTGTGAATGCAAAACTAGCCCATTTTGGAACAGGGGAACAGCCTGGTGTGTAGCTGCCCCTTCTCTGCAAAGCTCTCTGGAGGCTACCTTTCCAGCCAACCAACAGGATGGAGGAGGGGTTGTGCGCAATGCCCCGGCCAGCATAGTGAGAATGTGACGGTCAAATGTAAACTTCAACAAAGAGAAGATGGAGGGGGTGGAGGAAGAGGAGGGAGGAGTTAGGAGGAGAGGGAAGAATGCCTACGCACATAATTGGCAGGGCAGAAACAAGCGAATGAAGGTTTAAAGAAGACTTCTAGGATAACTCTAATCTTGTCAAATTGGTTCAAAACCCAGGCATTCCACCGTCTTTCTCCAAGGCATCTGTAGTTCTTCTAGCACTCGCTTCTCTTTTGGTGTCAGAGCCTGGCACACATAAAATAGGTGGATTTTTGTCAAGGTTTTAAATTTATAAATGCAGGGATAGAAACATAGAAACATAGAAGACTGACGGCAGAAAAAGACCTCGTGGTCCATCTAGTCTGCCCTTATACTATTTCCTGTATTTTATCTTACAATGGATATATGTTTATCCCAGGCATGTTTAAATTCAGTTACTGTGGATTTACCAACCACGTCTGCTGGAAGTTTGTTCCAAGGATCTACTACTCTTTCAGTAAAATAATATTTTCTCATGTTGCCTTTGATCTTTCCCCCAACTAACTTCAGATTGTGTCCCCTTGTTCTTGTGTTCACTTTCCTATTAAAAACACTTCCCTCCTGAACCTTATTTAACCCTTTAACATATTTAAATGTTTCGATCATGTCCCCCCTTTTCCTTCTGTCCTCCAGACTATACAGACTGAGTTCATTAAGTCTTTCCTGATACGTTTTATACTTAAGACCTTCCACCATTCTTGTAGCCCGTCTTGGGACCCGTTCAATTTTGTCAATATCTTTTTGTAGGTGAGGTCTCCAGAACTGAACACAGTACTCCAAATGTGGTCTCACCAGCGCTCTATATAAGGGGATCACAATCTCCCTCTTCCTGCTTGTTATACCTCTAGCTATGCAGCCAAGCATCCTACTTGCTTTTCCTACCGCCCGACCACACTGCTCACCCATTTTGAGACTGTCAGAAATCACTACCCCTAAATCCTTCTCTTCTGGAGTCACACCTTTCGGAGAGTGGGCTGGGTGAGCTCTCCCCTTTGGGTCACCCTCCTCTCCGAGTCCGGCCAAAGAGAGAAGAAAGGCCGGTCTGTGAGCCTCCAGCAGGCACAGAGCCCAAGCCGGCTGCCAAATGACAAGGAGAATTTGGAGTCCAAGAGGAGCTTCCGGGCCAAAGACGGAGGTCCATTCGCTTTGAGGGCAGCCTCCGGGACTTTGTTCGCCGCTGCCCCTCCCCCCTGTGGGGATAAGGACAGCCAGTCAGGTTGGGGGCTGGGAGCCCAGTAGCAGGACAAAGGATCAAAGGCCATTCTTTATTGATGAGGTTTTAACCAGGGCAGCAGCTGGCTGGCAGGCCAGGCCAGCCAGGGGGCCACGAATACAGCCACCTTCCCGGCTTAATCCCCAGCAGGAAGGGAAAAATCTCTTGACCAGCCCCTTCCCTCCTGGGGGGCTCAGTTCCCAGAGCACAAGGGGTTGTCCTCATGACTACTTCCAGCCAGAGAAGGGCAAGGGGGGCGGAAATTGCTCCACACGCACTTTCATTATGCATTAAATCCCGTCGACTAAACAATGTCATTTGGCGGGACCCAGGAGAAGAGCCTTCTCTGTGGCGGCCCCGACCCTCTGGAACCAGCTTCCCCCAGATATCAGAGTTGCCCCCACCCCCCTTGCCTTTCGCAAGCTCCTTAAAACCCACCTCTGTCGTCTTTTCTCCCTTCCCCCTAGGCTTATAGAATTTGCACATGGTATGCTTGTTGGTATGATTGATCTCTTAAATTGGGGTTTTTTAGATTACTTTTTAATATTAGATTTGTTACATTTTTTTTTATTGTTGTTAGCCGCCCCGAGTCTTCGGAGAGGGGCGGCATACAAATCTAACTAAACTAAACTAAACTAAATGTTCAGGCTTAACTGAAAGGAGAAAAGGCAAGGAGGTGGCGCTATTAAAATTTAGCATTTCGCTCCAAATTTCAATATTGTGACCTGCAACATCAATGACTCGCCCCACTCCCCAACCTACAAGGAGTTCAAAGGCATCTACATGCACAAACACACACACACACACACAGAGAAAAGTATTGGCACTCATGCAAAGGCTTCCATGGCTGCCCACAACAGCAAAAGCTCTCGCTCACCGCAGGCATCAGTCAAGGGACCAGGCCAAAAAGGGTGCGCACATACAGATTAACAGAGTTGGAAGGGATCCTGTAGGTCATCTAGTCCAACCCGCCCCCAAGCAGACCCTACACCATTTTTGACAGGTGGCACAGAAAGGGCAGGGGCTGTTCTCGGATGGGAGGATGGATGGACAGGGACACACACAGACGGACACTCACCCAGCCAAGTGCCATAGCTAAAAAGGAGGGTGAGGATGCACCGGACCAGATTATCTCAAGGACCGCCTTCTGCCGCACGAATCCCAGCAACCAGTTAGGTCCCACAGAGTGGGCCTTCTCCATGTCCCGTCAACTAAACAATGTCGTTTGGCGCGACCCAGGGGAAGAGCCTTCTCTGTGGCGGCCCCGGCCCTCTGGAACCAACTCCCCCCCAGAGATTAGAATTGCCCCCACCCTCCTCGACTTTCGTAAGCTCCTTAAAGCCCACCTCTGCCGTCAGGCATGGGGGAACTAAGATATTCTTTCCCGCTAGGCCTCTACAGTTTATGCAGGGTATGTTTGTATGTATGTTTGGTTTTATAATAAGGTTTTTTTTAGTTGTTTTAGTATTGGATTGTTACATGCTGTTTTTTATCACTGTTGTTAGCCGCCCCGAGTCCACGGAGAGGGGCAGCATACAAATCCAATCAATCAATCAATCAATCAATAAAATATAGATAGATAGATAGATAGATAGATAGATAGATAGATAGATAGATAGATAGGGGGACATGATCGAAACATTTAAATATATTAAAGGGTTAAATAAGGTCCAGGAGGGAAGTGTTTTTAATAGGAAAGTGAACACAAGAACAAGGGGTCACAATCTGAAGTTAGTTGGGGGAAAGATCAAAAGCAACATGAGAAAATATTATTTTACTGAAAGAGTAGTAGATCCTTGGAACAAACTTCCAGCAGACGTGGTAGATAAATCCACAGTAACTGAATTTAAACATGCCTGGGATAAACATATATCCATCCTAAGATAAAATACAGAAAATAGTATAAGGGCAGACTAGATGGACCATGAGGTCTTTTTCTGCCGTCAGACTTCTATGTTTCTATGATAGATAGATAGATAGATAGATAGATAGATAGATAGATAGATAGATAGATAGATAGATAGATAGATCGATAGATCGATAGATAGTTAGATAGATAGATAAATCAGCCTGGGAAATGAGACAGAAGCTCCCCATGCAAGTAGCAGCCACCCTTGGGGAGAAGGAAAGGGACCCAAATGCTTCCAGGACATCTTGGGACCCCCAGTCGGTTGCAAAGGGGGAAGTTCTTCCATTGGCAGGGCTGTTTTCTCGGACATTTATGCACACACACACACACAGGCATTTTTATGATTTGGGGAACCCTCGTGGGCAGCAGGATAAGTTAACTGTGAGAAGACCAAAGAGCTTCACACCCCTTTTGGAAGCACCAGGGCCAATTCCCAGGTCTGGGGGGGTCCACGGAGGCCGAGAAAAACTGAAGCCTCCCACAGAGAGGAAAAAAGGAGACGTCAGCCAGATTTCACCATTTTGGTGGCTGAGAACCCAGCAGTTTTACCAGACCTGATGGCCAAGAAGGTGAGCCTTGCCAGTGAACTGAGTGGTAAGGTTTTTGAGCAGAAAGCCCAAGGCTGCCGGGCATCCTCCCTTGGGGTTGAAGAAGGGCATAGGGGACCGGTCTAAACACCCACCGCAATTTCTTTGATGTCCCCATCTTTAATTTCTAGGGAAAATGCTATTAACTCTTGTTGTCAGCCTAATGAAGTTAATGCTTAAAACTTTCATCCTGGAGTCATTCCAGTTTAGGGCGGGTTATTTTAAAGCTGAAAGTCTTGGGAGTGTCCTTCTCCATCCCCTCCCCCCTCACTTTCTTTAAAAGTGTTCGGAAACTTCAGATCATGCAGAATGCAGCTGCGAGAGCAATCATGGGCTTCCCTAAATATGTCCATGTCACACAACCACTCCGCAGTCTGCATTGGTTGCCGATCAGTTTCCGGTCACAATTCAAAGTGTTGGTTCTGACCTATAAAGCCCTTCATGGCACCGGACCAGATTATCTCAGGGACAGCCTTCTACCGCACGAATCCCAGCGGCCAGTTAGGTCCCACAGAGTGGGTCTTCTCCGGGTCCCGTCAACTAAACAATGCCACTTGGCGGGACCCAGGGGAAGAGCCTTCTCTGTGGCAGCCCCGGCCCTCTGGAACCAACTCCCCCCAGAGATTAGAATTGCCCCCACCCTCCTTGCCTTTCGTAAGTGACTTAAAACCCACCTCTGCCGCCAGGCATGGGGGAATTAAGACTTTTTCTCCCCCTAGGCCGTCACAACTGTATATATGGTATGCTTGTATGTATGTTTGGTTTTTATATATTAAGGGGTTTTAATTTGCTTTTAGTATTGGATTTTATTGTACATTGTTTATGATTGTTGTTAGCCGCCCCGAGTTTTCGGAGAGGGGCGGCATATAAATCCAATAAAACTAAACAAACTAAAACTAAACTAAAATACGACCCCCTCTTTGATGGGAGTGAGTGTGTGCGTGGGAGACTGCCACAGAACTGACCAAGGATGGCGCCTGTGAAGAGCTTCAAGGCAACTGATGCATGAGAAGCGCTGAGGCAGCAACTCCATCCTTCCATTCCACCTGGCCAGGGCTGCCATCCCACCTTTGGCTGCAAGGCAGCTGTCCATCGGCAAGGCTTGCTCAAATAGGACACCACCACACAAACCAGGCAGAGTCCATCAGCTGTTGCCAAGAAGATCCGACTGCGAACTCACTCACCATCCCTGACTCTCTAGGTCAGTGTTTCCCAACCTTGGCAACTTGAAGATATCTGGACTTCAACTCCCAGAATTCCCCAGCCAGCATTCGCTGGCTGGGGAATTCTGGGAGTTGAAGTCTAGATATCTTCAAGTTGCCAAGGTTGGGAAACACGGCTCTAGGTCAAGCCCTTCCTGGCACCGGACCAGGTTTTTTTTGTGGATGATATGACTGTATGTATGTTTTTTATATATTGGGGTTTCTTGTTTTTTAGACTTTTTTAAATGTATTATTGTTATTTTAGATTCTAACTATTAGATTTGTCATTGTATATTGTTTTTATCATTGCTGTGAGCCGCCCCGAGTCTACGGAGACGGGCGGCATACAAATCTAATAATAATAATAATAAAATAATAATAACTGGCAGGGGAGCAGCCAGCAATGACTCCCATCCTCCCAGCTGGCTTCTTTCAGCCTGCAGACTCAGATGACGGGCAGCTTTTTGTTTAGTCCCTCCTCTGCTTGGACCACCTGGTCTAGAGTGCGAGTTCTGCTTTCAGACAGTCTCTCTCAAGGCTTGGCTGTCTCCAGGCAGCTCAGGGGGGGAAAGCCGACCACGGCTTTCATTTCTTTCCTTCCCTGAATAGCCTCTCCGGGGTTTTCCTTGCTTGCTGACCACGAGAGGTGCAAACGGGAGCCTTTAACCCACAGACATGCATGGAGAGCAACGTGGACAGGCAGCCCGTGGATAACTGGACTCCTCAAGACCAAGCGCTGGGTCAGTAGCACCCCACTTGGAGGCTGCAGGGGTCCTCAAAGTGCCTCCCTAGGCAAGAAGCCGCCACACTTCCAGGAAAGGCCGGTTCTTCCCCAAACGCAGGGGCAGATTTAGAAGAGGAGAGAGTGGAGACTCCCTGCCTTCCTTTCTGCCCGGCTGAAGGTCATTTCCAGCCATTAGATTCACTTCAAAAGCCAAGTGAATGAATGGCGGGATTTATCTCGGAGACTCCGGAGAGGGGCGGCATACAAGCCTAATAAATTATTATTATTATTATTATTATTATTATTATTATTATATTATTATTATTATTATTATTAATTAGATTTTTATGCCGCCCCTCTCCGAGGACTCAGAGCGGCTCACAACAAGAAAAAAACAGTACAAATCGAATATATAAAAAACAGTTTAAAACCCTTAACATAAAAACAATCATACATCTCCTGCAGACCATATATAAAGTGGAAAGAGCCCAGGGGAATCAATTTCCCTATGCCTGACGGCAGAGGTGGGGTTTGAGGAGTTTGCAAAAGGCAAGGAGGGTGGGGGCAGTCCTAATTTCGGGGGGGGGGGGAGTTGATTCCAGAGGGTCGGGGCCGCCACAGAGAAGGCTCTTCCCCTGGGTCCCACCAGATGACATTGTTTTGTCGACGGGACCCGGAGAAGGCCAACACTGTGGGGATTCGTGTAGTCCCGGAGGATGATATTATTATTATTATTATTATTATTATTATTATTATTATTATTATCATTATCTTTGAAACCATAGGATGAGGACCTTTGCTTCCCGCTGGCCAGGCCTGCAGCAGAGACCACCTACCCACCCCGGAGTCTCCCCGAGGCCCCAGGGCCCTTCCCCGCCCCCTCCTCTCGGGCAAGATCCGGCTTCCCTCTCCCCGCTGCAAAATCGGCTTCCCTCTCCCCCTCCCGGGAGGTTCCCATTTGGGCTCTGGGGAGCCGCGCCTCCATCCCTCGGATGGTAGCCTCCTCTCCGCCGGGACTCCACAGCCCATCAGCCGGAGTCCCCCTCGGGGAAACAGTCGGGGCTCCGCAAAGGCCCGAAGGCAGCAGCAGGCACACACACACACACATCCCCCGCCGCAAGGCCCGATGTCCGCTCGGCTGGGCAGCAGAGGCAGCCGCCGTCCGGCCACTCGCGGGCCCTGCGGGGAGAGCGGCGGACGAAGCCGGCTCATTCGGGTCCCGACTTCGAAACAGCCGCCCGAGGAGGAGCCGCCCGCTGCGCCTCCCCGAGGGACCAAGTCCCGCCTCGGGCAGAGCCCGGGACTGCGGTGCGGACGGGCGAGTGGCAGCCCGGGAGACCCTCGGCAGGCGCGCAGAGGCCGCAGTTCCCGGCGCTCCTCTGGTTCGGCCCGCATGGGGGGGGGAGGCCGGGCGCCCTACCTGCGACATCTGCGGACGGAAGTTGATGTCCTTGAGGTCGACGGAGCCGGGCGAGAGGTTGTGCAGCAGCTGGCAGAGCAGCACGCCGTCCCGCAGCGCCTGCGCCAGCTCGAAGACCACGGCCGAGGGCCCGACCACGCGGTGGTTGGCCGGCAGCACCTTGCAGTCGATCAGCCAGCGCCCGCACTGCCGCCACTCCGCCATGGCGCCCGGGGGGCCGCCTACGCCCGCCGGCCCCGCCATCCCCGCCCGGGGGCCGCCGCCATGGGCCGGACCAGGAGCGGCAGCAGGAGTCCCACGCCCGGGCTCACTGCGGAGGGCGCTGCGGGGAGACGGCGCCCGAGCGGGAGACGGCGCCCCGACGCCCCTTCATGCCCGCCGGCCGCGGTTCTCTCCAGCTCCGGCCTCCAGCCGCGCCACCCGAACGGCGAACAAAGAGCCCCGCCGGGCCGCCTGCGCTCCCAGCCGCCGAGCCGGGCCTGGGCTGCTCTGCTGTGAAGAGGCGGCGCGGTGGGTCCCTCCGCCTCCGTCCCTCCCGCCAGCCCGCCCCTCCCTGCGAGCCGGCCGTCGGCGTGGAGGGCGAGGCCGCGGCGCCTCCCGGCTGCTTGGCCGGCTGGCTGGCGGAGAGCGGCGGGGCGGGCGAGGGGCGGCGGGGGCGGCTCCGCCCAAGCTCTCCGGAGCGCGCGCCTTGCCAGCGGGGGCGGCCGGCTACGGAGTCTGAGGCCCAGCGAGGGCGAGCAGCGGGGCGGCCGGGGACGTCTCCGGCCGGCGAGGACGCACCCGACCCCTCGGTTGTTCCCCGGGGCTCTGGAGCCCGAAGACGAGGCCGCCTGGGTTGGCGTTGCTCTGCCCGCCGGTTCTCCGACCGGAGCTCCGGCTGCTTCTGTGAGAAGCCCCGCCTGGGGCCTTGGTGAGGGGCGGCTTTGGAGGCGCCGGTCAGGGGCTTCTGAAGAAAGCAGCGCCGGTGGGAACGGCGGCCGGAGGACCCAGGAAGGCGGCGGCGACCCTTTGAGGTCGAAAGGCTCTTCAGACGCGTCGGGAAGTTTCCCAAAGTTTGGGGGGGCGTCCTGTCACTCCGGCAGGGACATTTGCGCTCCCTGCGAAGCCCCCCCCCACACACACACTTTAAGAGCGACCGCATCAGTAGATGTCAAATAAGTCAGTGTTCCCCACCTTGGCAACTTGAAGATATTTGGACTTCAACTCCCAGAATTCCCCAGCCAGCATTTGGATTGTTTTTATTTATTTGTGTCCCGTTTTTATTCTTTTTCAAACAACGGGGCAAACCTTTCCAAGGCACTTCTCACAATTTCCCCAGAACCCAACGGGGGGAGGGGGGGAGGGTGAAGAGAGAGGAGGGGCTTTGGCCCAAAATCCCCCAGCTGGCTTGCTTGGAACCGCTTTTAGCCATTAAAACAATGTACCGTATTTTTCGGTGTATAAGACGTGCTTTTTTACCTCAAAAAGGTGCGTCAAAAAATGGGTGTGTCTTATACACCGGATGTGGGGTGGGGGTCAGCAGCCAGGGCAGCTATCCGCAAGGCCACCCAGCAGTCGTCGGCTGTAGGCCGGTGGCTCGGCCCCGGGGATGAGGGGCATGTGGCATCCAGCCAGTGGAGGAGCCCGCCGGGCAGCTTCGATCATCCGGCGGGACGGGACTCAGCTCCATCAACCCGCACCCCAATCTCCCGCCTTTGGGAGGGCACAGTGGTCGACGAAGGCGCTCCAAGCAGAGGGCGCCAGCTGCATAATTCCCGAGCTGAGGCAGCTTTGCTTGGAGCGCCTTCACCGACCGCTGCACCCTCCCAAAGGCGGGAGATTGGGGTGCCGGCTGATGTAGCCGAGTCCCGTCCCGCCAGATGATCGAAGCTGCCCTGCAGGCTACTTCGCCGGCTGGATGCCACGCATCGCACTCATCCCTGGGGCCGAGCCGCCGGCCTCCAGCCGATGACTGCCGGGCGGCCTTGGGGACAGCCGCCACCGCTGCTGGCGCAGTGCCGGCAGGGACCCTGGGAGAAACACCCAGCAACCGGGCAGTTGAGGCGGGGTGCATGGCAACAGATTCCGAAAAGCGGGTGGGCATACCCTGAACGGGAAATTATGGGGGAATTGAGACATTTTCCCCCTAGGCTTATATAGTTTTATGTATGGTATGGTTGTGTTTTTATATGTATATGTATGGCTTTATATGTATGGTTTTATATTATTATTATTATTATTATTATTATTATTATTATTTTTATTTTTATTTTTATTTTTATTTTTATTTATTTATTAGATTTGTATGCCGCCCCTCTCCGTAGACTCGGGGCGGCTCAACAATAACAAAGGCAATGTAAGAACAAATCTAATGTAGTTTAAAAAACACTAAAAACCCCATTATTAAAAGCAAACATACACACAAACATACCACATATAATTATATAATGGGCTTTTAGATATTTTTCTTCTTTTAAATATTAGATTTGTTTATTGTATGCTGTTTCTTACTGTTGTGAGCCGCCCCGAGTCTGCAGAGAGGGGCGGCATGGAAATCTAATAAATTATTATTATTAGGGTGGGGGCTGATGGAGCTGAGCCCCTTCCGCCGGATTATCAAAGCTGCTCCATGGGCTCCTCTGAATGCCACGTGCCCCACTCATCCCCAGAGGACAAGCTAAGAAGTGGGGTAGGCTGCTGGCTCGTCCCCGGAGAGACAGAGACGGAGGGAAAGAAGGGGGGAGGGAATGTGAGAGAAAAGGAGAAAGAGAAAAATGAGAAACTGATGGAGGGAAATAACGGAGGAGAGGAAGAACAAACAAATGAGAGAGAGAAGGGATGAGAAGGAAAAAGAAAGAGAGGGAAGAGAAAAACGAAAGGGAGAGAGAAATGAGGGAAAGATTGAGAGAGAGAATGAGAGGGAGAAGAGGGAAACAAATGAGAGAGAAGTGGAGAGAAAGAAAGAAAATGGAAAGAGGGAGGGAGGGAAAGGGGAAGGAAGGAGGGAGGGAAGGAAAGAAAGAAGGGAGACATTTCCCACAGAAAACACCAAGAGCCATAAACCCACCCCCTCGTGACTGGAGAGGTTACTATTACACTATACACCAAGACAACTAAATTTCTCACAACAAAATACCTTACTTCGCCAGACTTGAAATTCTTGGTTTAGACAACTTACAACTCCGTCGTCTCCCTTCCGACTTAATTATGGTTCATAAAATCATATACCAAAATGTCCTACCTGTTAACGACTACTTCGCCTTCAACCGCAACAACACACGTGCACGAAATCGATTTAAACTAAATGTCAACCGCTCCAAACCTGACTGCAAAAAATACGACTTCAGAAACAGAGTAATCAACGCCTGGAATGCACTACCTGACTCTGTGGTTTCTACTCCTAACCCCAAAACCTTTAACCTTAGACTACAATTGACCTCTCCTCCTTTCTAAGAGGTCTGTAAGGGGCGTGCATAAGTGCACCACTGTGCCTACCATCCCTGTCCTATTGTCTTCTTTTGTTACTTTTTATCATTACTTATCTAATGTTTTATTTGTACAAATTATCACCCTATAATTGTTTGACAAAATAAATAAATAAACTAGACACAAGAACAGTTTTTTCCTGAATGCCATCACTCTACTAAACAAATAATTCCTTCAACACTGTCAAACTTTTTACTAAATCTGCACTATTATTACTACTAGGTTTTTTTCCTCATCATTCCTATCACCCATTTCCTCCCACTTAGGACTGTATGACTGTAACTTGTTGCTTCTATCCTAAGATTTTTTATTGATATTGATTGTTTCTTCATTGCTTATTTGACCCCTATGACAATCATTAAGTGTTGTACCACTCATTAAATGTAAGGGCTCATTTTTGCTGGTTGAAATTATTTGCCAATAAAAGGTAGGTTTCCTGTTTAGCTTGCAGAGCTTGGATTCATTGAATGAGTTTACCAAAAATGTAAATATTGCAGAATATACAGCCTCATGGTACATACTAAGCTCCATTTCATGCTGAATAAGCTATTAATGTACCTTAAATAGAAAACTCTTTAGATAGATTTTTTCTCCAAAACCACTTTATTAAAATAAATTTAGTAAAAATAACTTTTTAAAATCCAATTTAAATAAAAAATCGATTTTAATATATTTTTTAAAATCATCGATTTTCATCCACCCTGGATCTAACACACACCTTCGTTTTTATATATATTCATCTGTGCAGACATTTTTCAAATACATTGTATTATCTCAAATCTGCTTCCCCCTGCTGGTGGTACCTTGTCAATGCACTTCATCTCTTAAGTGCCCATTGATGACTTCTCTTTTTTTGTCAACTTTTAGCATTCTGGTGCATTAGAGCTGCTTCCTCTGCAGTTAACCTCCGGGGCTGCACTTTGAGGGATGCTGTCATCTACTCAGCCATCTCTTTTAGACACTGAGACCAAGTGACATTTCCTGTGCCCCTTGGATCACAGTGACGGGGCACTCAACATTGAGTGAAACCTTCAGTTCGGATTCACAAAATAAAATAGCTGGCTCGAAACTCAAAAACAAATCCTCCTTCCGTCAACATGAAAAGAAACAAAATCGAAATCCAAATAATCAAAAAGAAAATTTGAGCTTAACGTATAAGTAGTGTTGGGCGAACCAAACTTGCAAAGTTCGGACTTGTGCCGAACTTTGCAGTGTTTGGCATGCCGACCCCGACCCCGAACTTTTTTAAAAGTTCAGGTTTGGCGTTTGCTCGAAAACTGCGAAGCGCTGCTGCCAAGCAAAAGAAGGTGGGGAACCCCACGATGGAATTCCGGGGGCGGGGCTTTGACATCACAGAGACTCCTTCCTGGCCAGCCGAAACAGGGAGGAAGGAGTCTCCATGACCTCAAAGCCCCGCCCCCAGAATCCCATTGTGGGATTCCCCACCTCCTTTTGCTTGCAGTGCTGCTGCAGCATCCTTTTCCGTAAAAATAAAAGGAAGCAAAAGGAGGTGGGGAATATTTTTTATGGAAAAGAACGCCGCAGCGTCACTGCTGCTGTTCGGGTTCAGGTTCGGCGAACTTCACGGCAAAGTTCGGCCGAACTCGCCAAACCCGAACTTTGTTGGGTCCGCCCAACACTACATATAAGTTATTCATCAAAGATAAAATTGTGAAAATAAGGCTGCATATGCATTCATTCATTTCATTTCATTTTATTGGATTTGTATGCCGCCCCTCTCTGCAGACTCGGGGCGGCTAACAACAGTAATAAAAACAATGTGCGACAATCCAATACTTAAAAACTAAAAGCCCTTATTTTAAAAACCAATCATACATACAACATACCATACATAAATTGTGGAAGCCGAGGGGGAAAGAATATCTTAATTCCCCCAAGCCTGACAACACAGGTGGGTTTTAAGAAGCTTGCGAAAGGCAAGAAGGGTGGGAGCTATTCTAATCTCCTGATTCAAACACACCCGCTCGTGTGTCCCTTGCGCAATTTTGCTTCTCTGCAGGCACAGAAAGCAAAAATGCACCAAAATCAAACGAGGGGATGCTCGTGCATGTGTGATTTTGATGACTGCTTCTGCAAAAATTGCCAAAAACTGACATGCATGCACAGGAAGCAAAAAAGACCCAAAATTTCAGAAGAAAAGGCGATGCCACCTGATGGACCAGCGAAGATGGCACCGGAGGGGTCACGAGCAAATTGTGCAATCTGGTGGGTGGCTGCTACCAGAACGGAGTCTCCTAGTGCAGTGTTTCCCAACCATGGCAACTTGAAGATATCTGGACTTCAACTCCCAGAATCCCCCAGCCAGCGAATGCCACTCGAAACAGAATACC